>NC_089591.1:44780499-44806950 GCF_019320115.1 Miscanthus floridulus
CTCCACGCGCCGATCGAGATTGAAAAGCACGCATCGGGGCACCGGGTACGATTGCTTCTTGCTACCTCATCATGTTCCAGTAATTTTATATAGGATTTGAACCAAAGTTATGTGGAATCAGGGGCAGATCCAAGGGGGGCTACCGAAGCTATAGCCCCCAGTGAGCCTAATTTTTCATTAGACCATGGTTACTTATCCTTAAATAATTATTAATCTCTAACTCTATCCCTAAATCTTTATTATGTAGTCATCCTTTGTCTCATTCTGCATCTGCCAGTGTGGAATCACTAGGGGAAAAAAACCTTAATCCTGAAATCACGCTTAAAAAGTGTCACGTATCACTAAATTTAAGACATCTGATTCCTTAATTTATTCAACATGCTCTTTGTGCTTATATAAATCTTTTCTCACTCTAGAGTTATTGCTGTCGCATCAAAATTATTTGTTCAATAAGTGCATGATGACCTATCTGAAGAATGTAATTACAAGGCCAATGACTTGTCTGAAGAATGTTATTAATAGGGAGTACGTATTTGAACCAAATCACAAGTAAAAAACCCTTAGTGTTGAAATCATGCTTTCATGTTACTAAATTTTGTACATCTGATTCCTTAATTTCAAAATGCTTCCTCTGCTTATATAAATATTTTTTTCTTGTTGCAAAATGTCAAAAGTATTTGAAAACTATTCTTATTGTAAAGTTTCATTCATTGTTACTTAATGTTACATTAAGAGGCCATTTGGATCCAAGCTGCTAATTATTAGTGGCTTAGCAGCTAAAAGTAGCACTAGTGGAGCTCATAGCTCAGAATGAACTACCCAATTAAAAAAGCTATTGACTGTTCCCCAAGCTAAATACTACTAGTAGTAATTGTAAAGGCATCCCAATAACTGTCGAAATAGTCAACCTTTTTTCCCAACATGAAATAGAGAATAAAAAAGCATCACTCCCAATAAACTCCTCTAGCGCTCTCTCTCTGTCCAACTTACTTTTATATCGTGAAAACCATAAAGATGTTTGATCTTGCATGATCTGTTCTTAGTAATTTTGCCTGCTAGATGTCATTCTGAAGTAGGCTGGCTTGTTCTTGAGGTTGCCATACATCTGTTGAGCATTTCCTCCATTTTGTGCCAGTTGTTAACTCTTTATGTTGTACATCATGGTTATTGTTGTGCTAGAAATTTCTACCGCTGTGTATGCTAGATATGTATCTATTAAAGGTTTCTCTTCCGCAATACACAAAACTAAACCATGATATTATTAGGACATTTGCTACTGACATCTAGCTAGGAACTGTTTTTTTTTCAAAGAACTGCTTGTCGCTGTTATGGCAACATTGATTGTTTTATTGCTTGGGATGTTGCATGCCAACATTTTTAGTTACCTAAACTGCAGCTATCCACTATCTTAAATGTCTATTGTTCAATGAAAGTTGAATCTGTCCTTGTAACTATGAGCTAGCTGCTGCTATTGGCTCATTTCTGCTGGTGGTACCTAGTAGTTGATGGTCTGAATGATCATTTGGTGTTTAGGTCACCATTCAACAACCATGTTTTTCCTTTTTCTTTCCTAAGCTTTCTAAGTTCCCCCTGAAGATTGAGCCCCCACCCTTTAAACTATTGCTTCATCAGTTTAAATGACCTGTCTTTAAGAGTACTAAAATGCATAAAAGAACATTTGATTTGTGTGCTTAAAAATTCCTGCTGGTATAGTTTTGGTTAGAAAAATGTTTTCATGCTTTAAATGACCTTTTATGTGAACCTAGATAATATAAAAGTTGTAGATAATTTAAGTATCTTTGTTGTCCTAAAAATTTCATGATTTTATCCTATCTTTGCTGCTGCTGCTGCTACTACTACTACTACTACTACTACTACTACTCCTCCTCCTCCTCCTACTCCTCCTCCTACTCCAAGTTTGGAGCGAGTTGTTGAGGTCGGGGAGATATTTTCACCGTCTTGTGACCCCCACATTCCTGAGATGCCACATTCTTCCCCGCCTCCTATCGAGCATGTGCCTGATGAGATGCCACAACCTTCTCCAGCTCGTACCGGGCAAGTGCATCATGAGATGCCACAGTCTTCTCAATAAGCACAACCGATACATGAACAACGAGTGCCTCCTGAAGAAGGTGATGCACAAGAAGATGAGGACGTGCCTGAATGGGAACTCCGAAAGAAGATTCCAATCCACATAAGGCCAGTTTATGTTCCGATCAAAGACGTCTCGTCGGTGTCCAAGTGGTATTCCCATAATTAGTTCAAGCCTAAAAACCAAGTTAAAAAAAGTCCCATCACGGGGTTCTGAGGAGGCCGTCAGTAGCAAACTTCACCAAATTGCAAAGCAGTATCCAAATGTTGATGCCATCGAATGGTCAAAGGATTGCCCAAAAAAATATGAAAGAGGCAAGCCCTTCCTACCAAACCGGGACATCCAGCGCCTACCACTTGGAATGAGAAGGTTCCATGATTGGTACTTGTGTGTTCTCCCAACGAGCATAGATATCATACAAGCATGCTTTCCCACTGGCACATTTGGAAGCCTAGCCGGGAAAATTGTCTTTGACTTCAATGACATGCACACATGCTTTCACCTGGGAGAAATGGAGATGAATCTAATTCGCACGTGGTGCCTGTAAGTCCTTGTCCTTCTGATATGATATGAATATAATCTTTGAATTTTGTTGTAACTAACCCACGCCGTGATTTGTAGAATGCAAGTGCACATTGTCAAACAAATGCCAAGTGTGAAAGCCGGGTATGTAGACCCTCAAGCTATAGCCCAAACAAATTTTAATTACCCTAAACGGTGGACACTGGATGCCAAAGAGCTAGCAGCTGCAAAGACTCTTCGGGAGAAAGAGCGCATCCGTAGTGCGAAGCTAAGGGAAGAGTCCCTTAAGGTTGCGGCATACATTGCTCTAGCTTTCAAAAATCTCCAACAACACTCTACTATATGGCTACCATACAACTTCGAGTAAGTTCAACTATAACTTAAAGCTATGTTCGATATATTTTATTCGATGTAAAAGAGCTTATCTAGTTCTATGATTAAATCCATGCAGCAACCACTGGATTTGTATAGCCGTCGATGTCGGGAAGAGCATGGCATGGGTCTTTGATTCAATAGATAAGGACCCGGCGACATACAAAGACTTCATATCGATTCTCAAGACGTATACATATCGACAATCCTCATTAGCTTATATGTCTGTATACATACTTGTAACGTTCACTTATGCATACTAACAAGTTGTATTTGCTAAAATAATTTGAACAGGGCATTTAGGTTCTATGTCTCTCATCATCACGGAAGGCATAATCCAGCGAGGAAGGAAAAGCTGGCTATAAAAACACTATGTGCGGTAAGTGTAACTTACTTCTTCAGTACTCCGTTACATGGCTGTCAAAAGCATTACCTAATATTTTCATATGTAAAACACACAGTGCCCCAAGCAGAGGCCTGGGAGTGTACATTGTGGATACTATATATGTTCTATGATGAGTAACACCGGTGCCTACAGGAGACACCCCTTAAGGGTAAATTTGAACCTCTTCACCCGTAGTATAAAAACTTCATAAATGGTATGAAATACTAAACTGAAACTTGTTTTCTTGTAGTGGAGAGAAGAGAAAGGAATGAAAAGAGACCCATACAAGGATGACCAACTCTTAGAGCTCGTCGGCGACCTTTGCAACTTTATATTGGACCAGATTGTACACGTCAGAGGCGCCTACCATGATCGAGAGTCTGACTTAGGTACAAATCCTCAGTACCAACACCTTCGTGAGACTGAAAGGCTAGCTCTAGGACGTTGATAACAATGTGTATGAAATTTGTATATTTAATGATGGATTGTATATATATATCATTACGAATTGGACTTGTAATTGTACTTTATATAATACTATTGTGCTTGTATTCGCGTTCGGAACGTTGGTCGCGTGGCGTTCGGCAACGCGAACGCGGTTCGGAACGTTGGTCGCGGGGCGTTCGGCAACGTGGATGCTGGATGGAATACGCAGAAACAAACAGTTCTGGTCGAATTTGAATTGTAAATTTGAATTTTTTTTTGCGAGAAAACGTACTGTAGGGGCGGTTCTAGATTGAACCGCCCCTACAAACAAGTATTATAGAGGCGGCTGGCACTACAGCCGCCCCTACAAATAGATTTGTAAATAGATTTGTAGGGGCGGTTGGTTCTTGAGCCGCCCCTACAAATAGATTTGTAGGGGCGGTTCGTAATACCAACCGCCCCTACAAATCGATTTGTAGGGGCGGCTCAATCACCAACCGCCCCTATAAATCGATTTGTAGGGGCGGCCTGGGAACCGCCCCTACAAATGCATGATTTGTAGAGACGGTTCGGTAGGGGCGGCTGGCCAAACCACCCCTACAAAGGGTTACCAGCCGCCCATAAAAATGCTTTTTGTAGTAGTGATCTAATGATACTAGTTTGATATTATAAATCTTGATGTTTTTTCTACAAATTAGATCAAGTTTAAAAAGTTTGACTTAAAACAACTCCATGAATCTATTTATTTAGGCACAGAGGGAGTAGTACTCCCGTCACTTTTAATATGAGAATTTTAGGACAAATTAATAAATGGTTCATAGGGAGCGCTATATATTTTTAAAAATAGGAGAGTACACTTTGTTTGCCGATACCATGGCTTTGGGATCCGGACAGAATGAGCCAAAATTTGACCAGACTGGGCCAGTCTCAGTGGCTTTATCTGAGTTTCATTTGCATTTATATGGTGACACATCAATAAAATTTGATGACTTGGTAAATTAATTGTGAAAAAAGAGAGAGATGTAGCTTCATCTGGATGTGTAACTGTGTCATGAAGCTCCCCACACGGAGATTGGTCTTATGCCCATCTTGAAAAGACCAAAGGCACATCATGGTATTACATGGGTTGGACAGTTTGAGTAGAAAAATCGTGGACTTTTTCTTGCAGCAACTACAACCAAGATCTTATTTGAGCCCTCATTCTATTTTGAGAGTTCAAACACACGAAAAAGCTCTTCAACCGAGCTCCTATTCAGCCCATGATGAATGAGGGGCTCTCTTCAACCGTTTAGTTGTTATAGGTGCTTTAAAATGCGTACACAACACGTTCTTGGGTTGGTTGGCCGGGTGGACGCAGTCACCACGCTCGGGCGCACGCCGTCGCCGCGTTGGTCACTCGCGTGTGTGCGCGCTGCCGCGCGTGGCCGGCCACGGCTACCTCTGGCCTGGTTGCCACTGGCCTCTACCACGCGGAGCCACTGCTGCTGCTTGTGTGGCTGTATGGCGCTGCTGGCTGTCCCACCGCGCTGCCACCCTACCATCAGAGGCTGCTTAGGAAACCCCAGGGGTTACGGCCCTACCCTTCGGGCTCACCAACGTCGCCACCACCTACCAAGATGCCCTAAGGGGCAAATTCGCCGACCAGGTTGGGGATGTCCATCCTCTCGCCGACCAGATCGCCGACCCGCTCCCGCCGGCTGTCAACATGCTACATGTTGGCCGATGCCCCATAGCATCCCTCCAGACCATCCTAGAGGAGAATCCAGACTCCGAGTCCTAGGGCTCTACGGAGACTCTCACCAAAACCACCACCGAGCAACTTCCTCTCCCTCCTTCCTGTGGGGGCGCAATCTTCAATGTCAGCGTCGATAGCCCCCCACAGGAAGGGGAGACCGAGGAGGACCGCGCCACCCGCGTCAACAGGAACATCAACCGTGCGCAGCGCCGAGCAAATGAGGCTGCCCTTGCGATGGCCGAGGCTCAGCTTGACTCGCAAGGAAGGCCACTCCAACGCAACCATGACGATGAGTTTGTCCATGTTGACGGCCACGACATCTCCAAGACTCCAAGAGCCAACCTGGCGGTGGCCACCAACAAGCTCGCCTGGCTCCTGCAGACACCAGAGGTCGCCAAGGTCGTCGCCATGTTTAAAGCGGCGCACTGTCAGGTCAACGAGATCCGCCAGAATCAGAGACCTTCATACTCCACAAGCTCAATTGGCCGATCAGCCGCGCCAAGATCCGATCGCCGCCCAAGTCGCTTCATCGACCAGCACCACGACGACAGGCAACCCCTCTAGAAGGGTGCTAGGGGCAACCGCATCGAACATCACTGCCAACAGGACCGGGAGGTCGACCAGGACATCCGAGTGCACCTCAACAATCTCCGAGATGCGCAATGATGTATCAATGAATGCCGCTTTGGTCACCATGAAGAAGAAGTACACCACCACCAGGAGTACGAGCAAGAGTACAGTAACCCAGACTTAGCTCTCGAGCCGCTCAACGCTGGCAATGCTACAGATCATGGAGCCGACAACCCCGAAGGGCCCCTAGCTTTCACGAGGGCACTCTGAACACTCTAGTGGCTCCGTGGTTTCAAAATCACTAGGGTCGAGCCCTATGAGGGAAGGATGAACCCCACATAGTGGCTGTAGGCTTACGCCACTACTGGTCGCGCTGCCGGAGGAGACACCAGTGTCATGACAAATTATCTTTCCATCATGCTAACGCCAACCGCCATGAACTGGTTCACAAGCCTCACCCCAGATTCCATCGGATCCTTGGAAGAGCTGATGAAAGTCTTCACTAACAACTACATGGCTACGTGGACCGAACACCAAGCATGATCTAAATCGCATTTACCAGAAGCCATCCGAGCTCCTCCATAGCAACATCAAACGCTTTTCAGAGATGAGGAATTCTATTCCTAACATCACGGAAGCTGAGGTCATCACCGCCTTCATCCGAGGACTCCATCACCATGATCTTCGCTCCAAGTTCAACCGCAAGCCACCCACAGGGATTGGCGAGATGACTACGACCGCCAACCAGTACGCCGACGCTGAGGAAGCCGAGGTGCGCTTCAATGAGGATGTGGGCATTCATCGGCCAGCTCGCCGCAATGACGATCGCCCTAATGACCGGCGCCACAGCGACCACCGCTATGATGACTGCAGTCATCATCAGGACAGTGGCTGTGATCAGCCAGAAAGCTCCAAGTCTGCTCAATATCGCTGCCGCCGACCAGACCATATCATCACTGCTGTTGACGAGCCTCGAGCCAAGCACAACTATGACGAGCAATACAAGAAGATCCTCAATGGCTCGTGCCCTCTCCATAAGAATGCTAAGCATAAAATGAAGGATTGCCTCGGTTTGGCTAAGGAATTCCAGGCCAACAAGATGGACGACGACAACAACGACGACAACAAAGACCACCGACCACCTAGGGCCAATAACAATGCCTTCTAGGATCATGATAAGGTGATCGCCACCATCTTTGGGGGCCTCACCTCCACCGAGAGCAGAAGAGAATTGAAGCTCACCGCCCGCCGGGTGCTCGCCGTCAACACAGAAGATGCCGCCACCAACCCCAGCTATCGCCCCTGGTCCGAGGTCCCCATCACATTCAGCAGGGCTGACCAGTGGGCGGACATCCCCTACACAGGGCATTTCCCCCTCATCCTCGACACAACCATCTAGAATGTGCTTTTTAGAAAAGTGCTCGTCAATGGTGGGAGCGCTCTGAACCTCCTCTTCACCGAAGCCCTAAAGGAGCTAGGCCTCGGGATAATAGATCTCACACTCTCTGACTCCTTCTTCTAGGGTGTGGTACCTAGTAGGGCATCCAAACCGCTTGGAGAGATCACTCTACCAGTACAGTTTGGCACGACAAGCAACTACCGCGTCGAGCACATCAACTTTTACGTCACCGACTTCAACACCGCCTATCACGCCTTACTTGGTCGGCCAGCTCTGGCCAAGTTCATGGTTGTACCGCACTACGCTTATCTGGTGCTGAAGATGCCTTCGCCTGTAGGAGTCCTGGCCCTATGGGCCAGCCTCTCCATCACCTATGCCTACGAGACAGAGAGTCTCGCCATCGCCAAAGCCACCCACCTCTCCATCCAGATGGCCAGTGTGGTCACCGACGCCAAGATGGTGCCCGTCGATGACCTAGAGATCCCATCGCTAGAACCTCCTCGCGCCTCCGCCAAGTCCAAAGAAACCAAGGAAGTAGGCCTCAACCTCGATGACCCCTCCAAGACCATGAAGATTGGGGCTCACCTTGACCCCAAATAGGAAAGCACACTCGTCTCCTTCCTACGTGCCAACGCCAACGTGTTTGCTTGGAAACCTGTAGACATGCCGGGGGTACTATGGGAGAAGATCGAGCACTCCTTGAATGTCTCGCCGACTGCCAAACCGATCAAGCAGAAACTCCAACGATTCGCGCCAGACAAGAAGGAGGCTATTAGGGTAGAAATAAAACGGCTCCTAGCTGCCAGATTCATAAAAGAATTGTATCATCCTGAGTGGTTAGCAAACCCTGTTCTCGTTCAAAAAAAGAATAAAGAATGGAGAATGTGCGTTGATTACACTGATCTTAACAAACACTACCCTAAAGACCCCTTCGGTCTGCCTCGTATAGACGAGGTTGTAGACTCGACCGCTGGCTACGAACTGCTCTCCTTCCTCGATTGTTACTCTGGCTATCACCAGATCTCCCTCAAGGAAGAAGACCAGATCAAGACGTCGTTCATCACGCCTTTCGGTGCGTACTGCAACACCACCATGTCCTTTGGACTCAAGAACGTTGGGGCAACCTACCAAAGGGCCATCCAGATGTGCCTCGATCAATAGATCGGCCACAACATTGAAGCTTACATTGACGATGTGGTCGTCAAGTCCAAGACCACCGATAATCTCAACGCCGACCTCGAAGAAACATTCGTTAACCTAAAAAGGTACCGATGGAAGCTGAACCCTTCAAAGTGCATCTTTAGAGTTCCGTTCGGTATACACCTGGGCTACATCGTCAGCGCACATGGCATCGAACCCAATCCTGACAAGGTCTTCGCCATCACCAACATGAAACGACCAACATGCGTCAATGATATACAGAAGCTTACAGGTTGCATGGCTGCTCTTAGTCGCTTTATATCATGCCTCGGTGAAAAGGGACTACCATTCTTTAAACTCCTTAAGGCCTCTGAGCGCTTTTCCTAGTCAGAGGAGGCAGATACAGCTTCCGAGCAGCTCAAGTTGTTTTTAACAAAGCCTTCGATCATGACGGCGCCTCGACCAGACGAAACTCTATTGATCAACATTGCCGCCACTTCTCGCGTCGTTAGCATAGCTATCATCATCGAGCGTGAGGGGGCCGAGCATGCCTATAAGGTGCAACATCTGATCTACCTCATCAGTGAGGTCCTTAACGAGACCAAAACTCGTTATCCTCAAGTTTAGAAACTGCTATATGCTATTCTGATCACCTCACGCAAGCTCCACCATTACTTCAAGTATTACATGATCGCTATGGTCACCGAGTTCCCTCTGGGGGACATTCTCCGCAACAAAGAGGCCAACGGCTGCATCATCAAGTGGGCTGTCGAGCTCGTCACTTACTCCATCGAATTCAGAAGCAGGCTTACCATCAAGTCTCAGGCACTCGCTGATTTTGTCACTGAGTGGATCGAGATCCAAGAGCCCATCACCACTACTTTCTCCAAGCACTGGGTGATGTACTTCGACTGAGCCCTCAACATCCACGGTGCTGGTGCGGGCATTCTGTTCATTACGTCGACCAAGGATAAGCTCCGATACATTCTCAGGATACATTTTCTAGCCTCCAACAACGCCGCTGAATATGAAGCGTGTCTCCACAGACTCCGCATAGCCATTGAGCTCGGCGTCAAATGCCTCATGGTATACGGGGACTCCACGCTGGTCATCAACTAGCTCAACAAAGACTGGTCCTGCTCTAGTGAAAAGATGGATGCATATTGCGCTGAAATCAGGAAGCTTGAAGGAAAAATCTACGGTATCGAGTACCACCACATGGTACGAGATCAAAATCAACTCATCGACCACTTATCCAAGATAGGCTCCTCTCACGCCATGATTCCACCTAGGGTCTTCATTCAAGATCTTTTGGCTCCATCCATTAAGGAAGAGAAGGAAGTTCAGGAAATTCCCCCCGTCGAGCAGCTGGTACTCATGGTACCTTCGCCGGTCGCCGATTGGAGGGAACAGTTCGTCAAGTACCTCACCAGCGCCAAAGTACCCGCCAACAAGACTGAAACCGAATGCCTAATCAATCAAAGCAAGCATTACATGCTGGTGGACAACAACTTGATGAGGAAAAGTGCCAAGGAAGGGATACTATAGAAATGCATTACCCAAGAAGAGGGAGTGAAACTACTTCTCAAAATTCACTCTAGCTCCTACGGCAACCACGCAGCCTCAAGAAACCTGGTCGGCAAAGCTTTCCAAGCTGGTTTTTACTGGCCCACAGCCATCTCAGATGCAGAAGACCTCATCCGACGTTGTGAAGGTTGTCAATTTTTCGCCAAGCAAATACATGTGCCGGTACAAGAATTGCAGACCATCCCAGCTTCTTGGCCCTTCGCATGTTGGGGACTGGACATGATCGGGCCTTTCAAGCCAGCGCTAGGTGGCTTCCGGTATGTGTATGTCGCCATTAACAGGTTCTCCAAGTGGATCGAGTACAAACCGCTTGTCTCGGCTACTGCAAAGAAAGCAGTCGAGCTTTTTGAAGATATCATCCATAGATTTGGTCTCCCGAATAGCATTATCACCGACCCCGGAACCACATTCACTGGTCATCATTTTTGGGACTTCTGCGAAGACCGATGAATCTCCATTAAATACTTCTCTATTTCCCATCCTAGAGCTAATGGCCAGGTCGAAAGGGCAAATGGCATGATCCTTGATGCCCTCAAAAAGAGGCTATATCGGAAAGAAGAAAAGCATCCGGGTAGATGGCTCAAAGAGCTACCAGCTGTGGTCTGGGGAATGCGTACTCAAGCTAGTCGTAGCACCGGTGTGTCTCCATATTTCTTGGTCTATGGCTCAGAAGCCATACTACCAGCGGACATTGCCTTCTGAGCACCTAGGGTGGAACATTATGATGAAGAGCAAGCCATAGTTGTTTGGACAGAGGACGTCAATAGGGCTGAGGAAGAACGCCTAATCACCTACGTCCTCATAGCCAAATACCTAGAAGGCTTGCGGAGGTACTACAATCACAACATCAAAGGTCGTTCATTTGCTGTCGGCGACCTTGTTCTCCGTAGAAAGCAAAAAACCGAAGGGATACACAAGCTCTCCTCCCCCTGGGAGGGGCCTTATGTCATCAAGGAGGTTACCTGACCAGGGTCCGAACGGCTATGTGACTTGGACATAATTGATATCCCCAGTTCATGGCACATCGAGCACCTTATACGTTTCTATCCTTGAAACACTCTAGATATGTATTCTCCACTCCATGATGAATAAAGTTTTGGTCACCATAATTTGTCTCCATTATTTCTCCATTACGATTTAATCTCCACTTATGGTCGCCGACCTCTACTCCTTAACAAACTCCAATACGAGATCACCATAACTGCTCCGCCACGTTTCTCCATATCTCCAACATGAGATCGCCATAACTGCTCTGCCACGTTTCTCCATATCTCCAACATGAGATCACCATAACTACTCCGCCATGTTTCTCCATATCTCCAACATGTGATCGCCATATACACTCCGCCACGTTTCTCTATATCTCTGAAATATTTCGCCGACCATCGAGCAGCACACGTTCTGTTCTGTGCTCTATGGAGAAGACTCAGTCTCTGATCTCTCCCTACACATGCTACGAGCTCTGTGCTCTGCATTATGGGTGGTCGACTGCGGTTCCTTGGTCACACCTATTCCTCCTACATGTTCATGGGCTCTACGCTCGACGTTATGGAATATGGGCTAGCCAAGGCCGAGAGCCCAGTGAAGAACTAACTGCTCGGACGCCACTTATACTACGTTTATCTCCGAAATGTTTCACCGACCACCGAGTAGCACATGTTTTGTTCTGTGCTCTATGGAGAAGACCCAGTCTCCGATCTCTCCCTATACATGCTATGAGCTCCGTGCTCTATGTTATGGGTGGTCGGCTGTGGTTCCTTGGTCATACCTGTTCCTCCTACACGTGCACGGGCTCTGAGCTCGATGTTATGGACTATGGGCTAGCCAAGGCCGAGAGCTCAGTAAAAGAACTAACTGCTCGGACGCCACTTATATTACAAATATCTCCAAGTTAATTCACCAACCGCCGAGCAGCACATGTTCCGCTCTGTTCTCTATGGAGAAGACCCAGTCTCCGATCTCTCCCTACACGTGCCATGGGCTCCGCGCTCTACGTTATGGGTGGTTGGCTATGGTTCCTTGGTCACGCCTATTCCTCCTACACATGCACGGGCTCCGCACTCGATGTTGTAGACTATGGGCTAGCTAAGGCCAAAGATTTCAGTAACGAACTAACTGCTCGGATGCTACTTATACTATGTATAATTGCATTAGGGTTAATACTACAACAATTTCTTCACCGCAATACTTGCAAACTGCATAAACATGCACATGTCAACATTTATACATATACATAAATGTATGTCTATGCCCTTGCACATTTTAACTACCCTATTCAGTTGTTACAACATGTTCTCCAAGCAGATCATCGGGCTTCGCCATCGCCGTCCATCTCACCGAACTGGACTATGTCACTGGCTAGCTTCTTCGCCACGTCTTCCACCTCATCTTCCAGCTGCTGATGCTCTATCTCGCCTATCCCTTCGGTGAATCTGGCCCCTATCGCTTGAAGGTCAATGGCTAGGTAGTGGGATCGGGCCACCACAAGGGCATGAGTAACGGCGGTAACAATGGCATCGCGGTTGAAGCTCTTGAAGTTCTCCCACGCCGCCTTACACCTCTCAATGATGGTGTCTAGACACAGTGGCCTACCATTGGGCTAAGGAGCCACCTCCAGGTCGATGCAGTCGAGCACCGGCTTGATTCCAGCAACAATGGTGTTGAGCTTGTTTCGCTGGGTCCTGGCATCCTGCTCCAGCACATCAAACTGCGCCTTGACCCTCCGACGGTAGTCTGCAAGCATTACAAGGTTCCATTAGGCAAGGAAATTACTCCAACAGTAACTCCGACCAAGAAGTACTCACCTTTCAGCTCTTCGGCCAGTTTGTCTGCTCGCCCTGACTCCTTCGCCTTCTCCTCTCGGAGTTGCTTGATAGATTGGTGCAGCTGACCGAGCTCCGCATCTTGCTCTACAAGCACAACAATCATCAACAAGAATATGGCTGTTCAACAATACAAAGCACATTCATTGATACGCCATACCAGCTTTCTGCTTAGATACGTTCTTGAGCTGCTCGGAAGCACCCGTCAGCTGCTTTGACTTTCCACGCAGTTGCTCGAACACGGTCGCCAACTGCTCGGATAGGACACCCTTCTGGTATTCTAGGTCCTGCACATTGGACTCAGCAAGGTCTCGCTCGCGATGGGCCCTCTAGATGTTCTTTTCCATAAGCTTCATCGCCTCTTTGAGTTTCTCATTCTCCTCGGTGAGGGGCTCCATCGTCTTTATCAGCTGGTGCCACTGCTCGACAGTCCGAGTTATTCCTTCCAAAAACACCAAGATTATGAAGAAGAACAATCTCTGTAATAGAACCGACCAATTATACGAAATTAAGTAAGAAAATCATCCGCCAGAGCAGACGATTTAGCAAACTTAAGCCCGTATAACCCGGTAGTCCGTGAAATCACGAAGGATTTCAAACCAACTCACATCCCAGCCAAGATCGTAATAAGTTTAGCGGTCACCATCACATATTACATAAAAGTTTGCATCTCAGATACATCAGAGTTTAAACATAGTTATTACAAAACGAGTTCAAATAGAAGTAGCCGAAGCCATTTGTTCAAAACCACACGCACTCACACGGAGTTCAAATATAGTGCCAGCTAATGATCATCTCCAACAAAAGCATCAGACGAGACGTAAGGAATGACCATGCCCATGGTCCTAAGCATCACCCATCGCAGGATAAAGGCAGTTGATACAGTAGCTGTAATACATCTGCCCATCTGCAACAAGTGGGAATAAAACCCTGAGTACGAAAAGGTACTCAGATAGACTTACCCGACATAACCGAAAATAAGTGACACCAAGGATTATGAAGGCTTTATAGTAGGGTAGCGGACTCATTTGCAAAAAGAAGCATTTTTAGCATTTCCAAGAACCTTTCCAAAAGCATTATTGTCATGTTAATTATTATTAACCTGTCGACTAGATTTGCACCTATACTAGAGCAAACATGTGATTAAGCCAATAACGATAACCAATGATCCTTAACAATTGTCCAAGTGTTCCATTAACATTACTACGATGAAGTAACTCAAGTCAAGTGCTCACTATCCAGGAGCGATGGTGATTCGAATTGATTCCTAACCAGCTGGTGATTTATTCCTTATACAAACCTCACTCACCCACTAAAGTGAAATATTGATCACCAAGTCAACTATCTAGGAATCTCGAGTTTGCCAGGAACCACATGTACCCGGGGGTCGACCGACTGCACTTTGGTCTTATCATCTCGCCTCTGTGTCCTACCACACCTGCTCTGGCACAGTGCGCTGCGGGCAATCTACTCGACCCGAATAATCTCCCAGCTTCGCGGTCGGAAGGTACTTTATCCGGCTAGCTAAATGTAAGGCATGCGTTTAACATGACTCGAGGCCCAACAACGGTCGGTCCTTAATCGACACAGACAGAAAGCACTACAGTCCAAAACTCTGTAAGTCTCCGTCCAGTCTCAACTTCATTTAACACTTAGTTATACCATGACTACATAGTTATCCAAGTAGATCCAGGTAATCACCTATAGCTCGTAGGTGACAGGAAATCACCCGACTTCTACCGGTCTAAGCTAGCTAAGCATTGACTCGACTGCGGATACCAGGGTAACAAGGATACAGTATAACAAAGGTAGACAAGGTATAATGCAGCAATGGTTGTAAACAACTCCTGAACATAATGCATCAATTAAAGTAAAGCATTTAATTAATAATTTGCAAACCGGGGAGAAAATGCTCCGGGGCTTGCCTCTCTCGAAGGAGCTCGGGCGGTGATTGGGGCACTCCGGAAGTTCCTCAACGTCCTCCTCGTCGGCTTCGGGCACTTCCTGCGGCTGCACCTCGAGCTGCTCCTCGGGCTCCTCGGGTATGACGACTGGGTTCTCGGTTTACGATCCTATATGATGCAATGTGCATAAGTGCTTATGCAATCGGTGCATCGGATGAAATGAATACAATAGATATGCTTGAATGCAAGGTAGTCAACATCATCCAAGAACATATACTACAAGCACATGTCATCTACTGCATTCTCTTCTACTACTAATATGCTAAGTCAACACATCTTATTAATTGCTTCAAAGATACACCAAAGCTTCACTAATTTCTTAATCACACATAAAGCCACACTTAATTAAACCCTAATTAATAATAGGTTTGAATAGCAACATCTATTTTTATTGCTTAGAAAAATCTTAGAAAATTACCATAGCACAGTACTACCCTAAGTAGTCTACCATCAGATTTTCATGGTGTTTGAATGAGTGGATTAGCCTACACAAAAATAACAAGCTATGGCATGATTATGAACATGAAAATACTTTGTACTGTGAAAAGTGTCAAACAATAGAGGAAATATTTTTCCTATGTTCTACACAGCAAATAATCACTGCACAAAAATTATCACATGCATGTTTTATACAAATTTTGCTCTCTAGCAAAAATAACAAAAATCAGCCATTAAAGGCACTTGAAGTACACCTCATAATTTTTCTACAGCACATGCATGACACATATTTTTTCTAGGAAGTACATTACATAAGAAGATTAACAAACTTGGAATCCTATTTTTCTGAAGCCTATAGGTTTTTCTACACATTTTTAAGTTATCAGCAATATCAAGGATTAAATAAAGCTCTACAGAAAAGTATCTCAAAAATGACATGCAATATTTTTATCATGTAGATCTGGTAACAAGGAACCTAGCAAAATTTGTTTCAATAGATTTGGAGCAAATTTGAGTATACAAACATTTTCCAAATCATTTCTCTTTCCAAATAATAAAAGAAAACTGAAAAAGAAATCTTCCTATTACTACTGGGCCGGCCCGTGGAAACCAACTGGCCCACGGCCACATTCGGCCCGCGCAGACTGAGCGAAGGAGAGGGCGGCGGCCTGGCTCGGGGCTTCGGCCTAAGCCTGCCTGGCCCAGCTCGGCCGGGCAAAGGCCACGCCACTGCGGCCGGGCCCTGCGGGTCAGCGACCGAGAGCAGGGGAGGTGCTCCGCCGGGCGGTGCTCATCGGCGGCAAGCCCTTCCAGTTGCACGGGTGGTGCCAGCATGCACGCCTTGCTGAGCCGCACCGGCTGGGATGGTGGAGGTGGCCCGGCGACGTGACGAACTACCTGGCCACGGTAGCGTTCTCGCCGGAGAGGAAGGAGGTGGCCGAGCTTGGTCCTTACCTCAACGACGGTAGCTGCAAGCGAGCGGAAGCGAAGCAGGGAGGCTAGGCAGAGCTGTTGGTGGTGGGAATCGGGGAATGGAGGTGTGGGAGGGGTATGCCGCCGGAGAGGTGCGGCGCGCGGTGGCGGAGCTTGTGGCGAGTGCGGGCGTGAGCTGCTGCTGCTGGCGCTGTGCCTGAGAGAGCGGGAGGAGGAATGAGGAGGAGGCAGCATGGTTGGGCAGAAGAAGGCGCGCGCATGGAGGCGAGGCTGGCCGTGGCTACCACGCGGCGGGCGTCGTCGGCGCATGGTCGCCACGCGGCGGTCGCGCCCTGGCACGGTCGGGACGCGACGCGCGGGAACAGCACGGCGCAGTGCTGGGGCAGGCCTGACGCGGTGCTGGGCTAGGCCAAATGCGAGGCGCGCGAGCGGCGGGTGCTGCTGCAGGCCAGGCCGGCTTCGGCCGTGGGCCGAGAAGGGAGGCGACGCCCGTGAAACTAGAAAAGCATTTTTTTCAATTTTTGATTTTTAAGGAAATTTCAAATACCAATTTTCAAATATCATTTTGAGCAAGAAAATGACTTATTTTGAAAATGGCCCAACAATAAAAGTTGCTTAGAATTTAATCCTCTACAACTTTGCTTTTATGACCAAAGTCCAATTCTAGCTAGATTTTGAATTATAAATTAAAGTCAATTTTAACTCAAAACCCTAATTTTGGAGAATTATTTTTAAAGCAAAATTTGGCAATAATTTGAATACAAACTTTGCTCCAAAAATTGTGCTAAATAATTCTAGATGATTTACAATGATAGCCAAACATGTTTTACTAACCTAGCAAGCATAATTAGGGAAAAACAACTCTAAACAAGTGTATGCAACATTCATGTTTCACGAGCATGTTTCGTATGTTTCGAAGCAGGGTTTCAGTTATTATTTACATGATTAGGCATGTATGATTAGGATGCTTGATGATGCATGATATGCATGATTTGCAGTGCCTAAATGCTGGCATAACACCTGGGTGTTACAGCCCTCCCCCCTTATAAAAATCTCGTCCCGAGATTTGGGTTACGAACCATTTGTTATAAAAATCTCCATAAGCTTTTTGTAGATATTCTCCCGTTTCCCAGGTTGCATCTCCCTCATCATGATGACTCCACTGTATCTTGTATGTTTTCACCACACTATTCCAAGTAGCACGTTCTTTGGTGTCTAACACACGGACTGGTTGCTCATGATACACCAAGTCTGATTTGAGTTGGATGCCTTGAGGTTCTATTCTTTCCTCCGGGACACGCAAACATTTCTTGAGATGGGATACATGGAAAACCAGGAAGATGGTACTCATTGTCTCAGGTAACTCTAACTTGTAAGCTACTGGACCTCTTTTTTCCAAGATCTTGTATGGTCCTACGAATCTAGCGGTAAGCTTTCTTCGGACTCCAAACCTTTTCTTCTTCATTGGCGTGACCTTCAGATAAACATAGTCACCAACTTCAAACACAAGGGGTCTCCTTCTTCTATCTGCATAACTTTTCTAACGCAATTGAGCCGCCTTCATATTTTGTTGAATAATATGAACTTTCTTCTCGGCTTCTTCTACAAAGTTAATGCCATAATACCTTCTATCTCCAGGCTCGACCCAATTTAGTGGTGTTCTACATTTTCTGCCATACAAAGCTTCGAATGGAGCCATCTTGATGCTTTCTTGATAACTATTATTGTAAGCAAACTCAGCTAATGGTAACCATGACTCCCATGATCCCTTAGAAGACAACACATAGGCTCTTAACATATCCTCTAAAATAGCATTCACTTGTTCAGTCTGACCATCTGTCTGAGGATGATAAGCGGTACTATGAATCAAACTAGTTCCTAAGCCTTTGTGCAAATGTTCCCAAAAGTGAGCCATAAACTGTGATCCTCTATCAGATACTATAGTCTTTGGTATACCATGCAACCTCACAATTTCTGCGATATACTTCACGGCATATTGAGGTGGTCTATATTCTGTCTTGACAGCCAAGAAATGAGCGGTCTTAGTAAGATGGTCCACAATTACCCAAATCGAATCATGTCCCTTTTGAGTAGTGGGCAAACCCAAAATAAAATTCATACTTATATTGTCCCACTTCCAACTAGGTATGGACAAAGGTTGCAACAAACCGGTAAGTTTCATATGAATAGCTTTCACTCTACAACACGTGTCACATCTGGCAACATATGCTGTAACTTCTTTCTTCATTTTGGTCCACCAATAACGAGGTCTTAGTTCTTGATACATCTTACTACTTCCCGTATGGATAGCTAGCTTGGAAAGGTGAGCTTCATCCATGAGTTTATTCCTAAGCTCTCGATCCTTGGGAACTACAAGACGGTCGTCAAACCACAGCACGCCCTGTTCATCCACTTTAAAGTGCTAAGACGACTTTTCTTTTATTTTCTCTTTGATGTGGAATATTCCCTTGTCGGTTTTCTGGCCTTCTATTATCTTACTCTCCAAAGAGCAACTAATCTGAATACTATGTAACACAGCAGGATGCATCAAATCAAACCCATCTTCAAGTAATGGCTGCACATTCAAGTAATGTGACTTTTTGCTCAAAGCATCTGCCACTACATTGGCCTTTCTAGGATGATATTGCACATTCAAGTTGTAATCCTTGATCAATTCCAACCATCTGCGCTGTCTCATGTTCAGCTCTGGTTGGGTAAAGATGTACTTGAGACTCTTGTGATCTGTGAAAATGTTGCACACATTACCAAGTAGATAATGTCTCCAAATTTTTAGGGCATGCACAACTGTAGCAAGTTCAAGATCATGTGTTGGATAGTTAACCTCGTGCTTTCTCAATTGATGTGAGGCATAAGCAATGACTCTCCTTTCTTGCATAAGAACACAACCCAATCCAGTTTTTGATGCGTCGCAAAACACATCAAATGGTTTCTCGATATCTGGTTGTGCTAGAACAGGAGCAGTGGTCAACAGTTTCCGCAAAGTGTGAAAAGCTGCTTCACACTCCTCTGTCCACACAAACTTGTGATCCTTCTATAGCAGACTTGTCATAGGCTTGGCAATCTTCGAGAAGTCTGGTATAAAATGATGGTAGTAACCGGCTAGTCCTAAGAAACTTCTAATCTCAGGAACTATGGTCGGTGCCTTCCAATCCATAACCTCTTGCACCTTACTTGAATCGACTAAAACTCCATTTTCTGACAGAATGTGACCAAGGAAAGGAACTTTCTTCAACCAGAATTCACATTTGCTAAACTTAGCATACAGTTGATGATCTCTAAGTCTGGTCAAGACAATTCTCAGATGCTCTTCATGATCCTTCTCGTTCTCAGAGTACACCAGAATGTCATCAATGAACACGACGACGAACTTATCCAATTCTGGCATGAAAACTGTATTCATCAAAAACATAAAGTATGCAGGAGCATTTGTCAAGCCAAAGGACATGACAAGATACTCATACAACCCGTATCTGGTGGAAAATGCAGTTTTCGGTATATCTTATGGCCTAATCTTGATATGATGATAACCGGATCTCAAATCTATTTTTGAGAACACCTTAGCCTTGGCTAACTGGTCAAATAGAACATCAATATGAGGCAAGGGATACTTATTCTTGATGATTATGGCATTAAGTGGCCTGTAATCTATGCACATTCTCAATGTGCCCTCTTTCTTCTTCTTCACAAACAAGGCAGGACATCCCCATTCAGACTTGCTTGGCCGGATAAACCCCTTTTTTGATAAATCTTCTAGTTGCTTCTTCAGCTCAGCTAATTCATCTGGAGGCATCCGATAGGGTCTCCTTGAAATCGGAGCTGTTCCGGGGATTAACTCAATTCTAAACTCAATATCCCTATCCGGCGGAAGACTAGGTAGCTCATCCGGAAATACATCCAAAAATTCACACACCACCAGAATCTGATGAATAGGAATGATTGCCATAGCACATGTCACACTTATAAGGTCTGTTCTCCGAGGCAATGGTACTTGGAAAGTACCCTCACCCAGGGGATCCTTAAGGGTAAGTACTCGACTTTCGGTATCTATGACTGCTCCCCAATCCTTCATCCAATTCATCCCTATAATGACATCCAAAACTAGTCTAGGCATAACTATCGAGTTCACTTGGAACTTCCTGCTACCTAATTCAAGGGTTGCCCCTCGAACCATCCGATTGGTTAAAACATCAGCCCCTGCTGAACTTATATGGTAACCATAACCCAATTCTGTGCATAGTTGTTCATGTTTCTGTGCAAATGCTTGACTCATAAAAGAATGCGATGATCTAGAATCAAATAGAACTACTGCAGGGTTTTTGTTGACAGAAAACTTATCAGCGGTTACGAGCTCTCCCTCAGGAATTTCATCCATAGTCATACTATGCACCCTAGCATTATAAGTCTGCTGCTTCTTCTTGGGCGGATAAGGACAAAACCTTGAGAAGTGTCCGGGTTGGTCACAATTGTAGCAGGGTCCCCTCACTGTCCCAGCAGATCCCACAACTCCCTTGGAACTGCCTTGTACCGCAGTTGCGGCTGCCTTGTTGGGCTGTACTACCATCTTGTAAGGCTTCTGGGGTCCACGGAAATTCTGACTTCTCTGCTAAGGTGGCCTGAACCTAGCGCCAGGTGCCGATGGGCGATATGGAGGACGACCTCCCATATGTGCTCTTGCTTGGGATGGACCACCTTCTAGGGATCTCTTGCGAGTCTTAGCTGCGGTGCTGGCATTGTTATTCTTTTCCTGCTTCAGACAATCACTAATGAAATCATTAAATCTGGCATGGTTGCTGGTACCCACATGCTTCATCATCTTTGGATTGAGTCCCCTCTTGAAACTGGCTATTCTCTTCGCATCAGTGTCAACCATGTCGGGAGCATAACGACACAAGTTGTTGAAGGCATGCAAATATTGCGTCATGGTCTTGGTGCCCTAATTCAACGCCAAGAACTCTCCCAACGTCATCTCGGTCAGCCCAGGTGGAATATAAACTCCACGGAAGGCCTCAGCGAACTCTCTCCACAAAATCTGAGCATTTGGAGGGAAGGTGGTGCGATGGTGCTTCCACCACATCCCCGCTGGTCCTTGCAACTGATGTGCAACATACTCCATTTTCAATACCTCAGTCATCCTCAACACACGTAATTTATCTTCCATAGTATTAATCCATTCCTCAGCATCGAGTGGCTCTATTGCTTCCTTGAATATTGGTGGCCTGGTGTCCATAAAATCTTTGAAGCTGCTATATTGGTTCACTCCAATGCCACCACCCTGATTGTTACCGCGCTAAACGTTGTTGGCGATGGTACGCAGAAAATCCTCCATGTTCTTCTGGGATTGTTCCGCGTTGCGCTGACTCCCGAGCAACTGTGCGAGGAACATCTCTGGGGTAAACGGGGGAGGAGGTGGCAAATGCGATTCATGGGGAGACTCGTTATTGTTGCCGTGGTTTCCACCACCACCACCGGTCCCTGCACCGTTAGCACCGGTCTCAGCGGCCTCGTACGTGGTACGGCGAGTGTTTGTCATCTGCATATTTCAGCAACAAGTAATGATTGAGTGAAGCTATAATAATTGCGAGTGAAGGAAAAATTATGCCATACTGAATTTACTGGAGAGAATAAATTCATACAATAAAACAGAGGCACAACAATCACATCCCAATTAAAACAACATCACTTAATCAAATTACTTCAACAGCAAACATCGCGTCCATACAACCAATTGCCAGCATACATACACTGGACTTTTATGTGTTCAGATATCACATTCTTAATCAAGTTCCAACCACATGCCAAGTCTCATAAGTTTGAAGCAAAATACATTAGGTTACATGCCAACAAAAGAAAGGTCATCGCGACAGGACCTAGATACTAGCGCAAGGCAACTAGCCTACTCCTCGGGGCCATCGTTGGGATCGGAGACGTCACCATCTCCCCCAGGTGAAACTATAGGCTCATCCTCACTGTCGTTGTTGATGTCCATGCCAGCGGCATCTGGTGGAGCATAGGGGCCAACCCCATGGTAGAGTGCGTGAAACTCCTCGTGCAGGTTGCCGTTGTACTCCTCTAGCTCATCGACCCTCTACAGCAGAAGGTCCCTCTCGTCCCAGGCTTCATTCCTTTCCTGAACCAACTGTCCAATCATGCGGTCTGCATTATTGTTGGCTTGAGTCAACGTATGCACCCACTACATAGCTCTATCACCTCTCTCAACCGCCTGGTTCCACTGTAAGTTCATATCAGCCCACTGCTCCTGCAAACTAGCTATAGCACGTGCCTATCTCTTCTTCTGCTTTCTCCCCTTGAGCTTATCCTGACCATGTAAGCCAGTCAAAGTCCAGTAGGTACTCTCAAGACCCTCATACGCTCTAATGGTGGCGAACATAGCACTCATTGCATGGTTGTCGCTAGCCTGTCCCTCAGCTGGACCTCTGATCAAGGCACTTCCCTGAGGCTAAACCCAAATAGCATCATGAGGATCATCCCTAGGAAAGGTGCCAGCTAGAGCTGCTGCAAGCTCACTGGGAAATCTGCTCATGATATCCCTGATGACACGGAAAGCTGCTCCCTCTGCACCCTCAGCAGGAGTGCAACCCTCAAACTCCAAGTGCCAACCATCCCAATCTGGAGCATCACCGAGAGCAGGAACCGTGATCTCTACCACTGCAAGTCCATCCTCTGCTAACTAGCTCTCATTCCAAGAGTACACCAGTTCTTGACCCTCTGGGTACCCCACATCATGGAGCACTCTCCAAAGCAAGGTCAGCATGCCAAACTCACTCAAGAAGGTGTCTGTGGTGCGGTGCTCCCTCTGGGCCAACGGACGTCGAGGTGCTCTTCCTCTGGTGGACTTACGGGCGATCTGCTTCGTGCGGGCCATCTATAGCAAAAGTTCTTTTATTACCCCAGGGAAACATATTTTAGGTGATACAACTTTTATCAAAATGAGATAATCAATTTATAAGGGGAGGAATGCATGACATGAATGAAATGCACAAGTAATATGATGTATGTACGTGCCGTACGTTCTCACAAACTTATGAAATAAATAATTTCTAGCGACAAATTCGGTGGCATACAAACGATTATAGAAGATTCATTTCAGCCCAATTCCCAATGAATGCATAAAAGCAGTAAATTTTATCTCCATGCTCTACACGAATCCCCAGATACGTGTACAACATTAGTAACTACCCGAACCATCGTCCTATTGACAGTATCGCCTCAACAGACGAAAGACCCATACATGAGATACCTTTGTAAAACATGCGTAGAACATGTAATTACTCCAGCATCATATAAGCATTCACCCTAGATCGGCGGTGTATCCGATCATGCTCTCACAACTCACACTTACCGAGGTGTAGAGGCAATTGATCCATACACTACCACTCAAACAAGTGGCACTCATACAATAGCACGCCATATGAGCGACGAAAGAGAAATATGATGCAAGAACCCCAAGTCAGTACTTAATTAAGCCACCTAAAGTCCTTAACTGGGCATCAAGGATATGACCACTGGCACACTTTATAGTTTGGAAATCACGTTTTTTCAAATGCCTTTTTGTTTTAAATACACTTGTGAACAGTAACATGCTAAACCATGCTCTGATGCCAACTGTAACAAAACTGACCAATTATATGAAATTAAGTAAGAAAATCATCCGCCAGAGCAGATGATTTAGCAAACTTAAGCCCATATAACCCGGTAGTCCGTGAAATCATGAAGGATTTCAAACCAACTCACATCCTGGCCAAGATCGTAATAAGTTTAGCGGTCACCATCACATATTACATAAAAGTTTGCATCTCAGATACATCAGAGTTTAAACATAGTTATTACAAAACGAGTTCAAATAGAAGTAGCGGAAGCCATTTGTTCAAAACCACACGCACTCACATAGAGTTCAAATACAGTGCCAGCTAATGATCATCTCCAACAAAAGCATCAGACGAGACATAAGGAATGACCATGCCCATGGTCCTAAGCATCACCCATCACAGGATAAAGGCAGTTGATACAGTAGCCGTAATACATCTACCCATCTACAACAAGTGGGAATAAAACCCTGAGTACGAGAAGGTACTCAGATAGACTTACCCGACATAACCGAAAATAAGTGACACCAAGGATTATGAAGGCTTTATAGTAGGGTAGCTAACTCATTTGCAAAAAGAAGCATTTTTAGCATTTCCAAGAACCTTTCCAAAAGCATTATTGTCAAGTTAATTATTATTAACCTGTCGACTAGATTTGCACCTATACTAGAGCAAACATGTGATTAAGCCAATAACGATAACCAATGATCCTTAACAACTGTCCAAGTGTTCCATTAACATTACTACGATGAAGTAACTCAAGTCAAGTGCTCACTATCCAGGAGTGATGGCGATTCGAATCGATTCCTAACCAGCTGGTGATTTATTCCTTATACAAACCTCACTCACCCACTAAAGTGAAATATTGATCACCAAGTCAACTATCTAGGAATCTCGAGTTTGCCAGGAACCACATGTACCCGGGGGCCGATCGACTGCACTTTGGTCTTATCATCTCGCCTCCGTGTCCTACCACACCTGCTCCGGCATAGTGCGCTGCGGGCAATCTACTCGGCCCGAATAATCTCCCAGCTTCGCGGTCGGAAGGTACTTTATTCGGCTAGCTAAATGTAAGGCATGCGTTCAACATGACTCGAGGCCCAACAATGGTCGGTCCTTAATCGACACAGACGGAAAGCACTATAGTCCAAAACTCTGTAAGTCTCCGTCCAGTCTCAACTTCATTTAACACTTAGTTATACCATGACTACATAGTTATCCAAGCAGATCTAGGTAATCACCTATAGCTCGCAGGTGACAGGAAATCACCTGACTTCTACCGGTCTAAGCTAGCTAAGCATTGACTCGACTGCGGATACCAGGGTAACAAGGATACAGTATAACAAAGGTAGACAAGGTATAATGCAGCAATGGTTGTAAACAACTCCTGAACGTAATGCATCAATTAAAGTAAAGCATTTAATTAATAATTTGCAAACTGGGGAGAAAATGCTCCGGGGCTTGCCTCTCTCGAAGGAGCTCGGGCGGTGATTGTGGCACTCCGAAAGTTCCTCAACGTCCTCCTCGTTGGCTTTGAGCACTTCCTGCGGCTGCACCTCGAGCTGCTCCTCGAGCTCCTCAGGTATGACGACTGGGTTCTCGGTTTACGATCCTATATGATGCAATGTGCGTAAGTGCTTATGCAATCAGTGCATCGGATGAAATGAATACAATGGATATGCTTGAATGCAAGGTAGTCAACATCATCCAAGAACATGTACTACAAGCACATGTCATCTACTGCATTCTCTTCTACTACTAATATGCTAAGTCAACACATCTTATTAATTGCTTCAAAGATACACCAAATCTTCACTAATTTCTTAATCACACATAAAGCCACACTTAATTAAACCCTAATTAATAATAGGTTTGAATAGCAACATCTATTTTTATTGCTTAGAAAAATCTTAGAAAATTACCATAGCATAGTACTACCCTAAGTAGTCTACCATCAGATTTTCATGGTGTTTGAATGACTGGATTAGCCTACACAAAAATAACAAGCTATGGTATGATTATGAACATGAAAATACTTTGTACTGTGAAAAGTGTCAAACAACAGAGGAAATATTTTTCCTATGTTCTACACAGCAAATAATCACTGCACAAAAATTATCACATGCATGTTTTATACAAATTTTGCTCTCTAGCAAAAATAACAAAAATCAGCCATTAAAGGCACTTGAACTACACCTCATAATTTTTCTACAGCACATGTATGACACATATTTTTTCTAGGAAGTACATTACATAAGAAGATTAACAAACTTGGAATCCTATTTTTCTGAAGCCTATAGGTTTTTCTACACATTTTTCAAGTTATCAGCAATATCAAGGATTAAATAAAGCTCTACAGAAAAGTATCTCAAAATGACATGCAATATTTTTATCATGTAGATCTGGTAACAAGGAACCTTGCAAAATTTGTTTCAATAGAT